>NC_057797.1:63856041-63866678 GCF_018294505.1 Triticum aestivum
ATGATATATGGAAAATTAAAGTACCTCCTAATATCCATGTTTTTCTGTGGTTGATTTATTGCAATAAGAGCTTAACGAGGGATAACCTGGCCAAACGTAGACATGTAGAGGACAAGACATGTGAACTTTTGTGATGAATTAGAAACTAGTCAACATATTTTCTTTGACTGTATTGTTGCTAGGCAAGTCTGGGAGCTGATTGCTGAATGCTTTAAGATTACTGTTCCTAACTCTTTTGCTGTGATATCTTCCTTCTGGAGAAAAAGAAAACTTTGTGAAGCTTTGAATATATCTACTGCTGCTGCCTTGTGGAGCTTATGACGTTTGCGAAATGTTTTTGTTTTCCAGGGGCGAAGATGGCGAAGTATACGTTGTGTTTTGAATCTGTTGGGGGCCACGATCAGACAATGGAAAATCCTATGTTCAGAAGCTCAGGGTGCTCTTCTTCTCCGGTGCTTAAAGCTGTTGGACCACCGAAGAGGGAAATCGCTTAGAATCGCCTGGAGATAAAAAAAGAAGAACTCTAGATACATGGCTGGGGCATGTAGTTGCTAGCTGTCTGCATCTCTATTCTGAGAGCTGGCAAGTTTGCTTTTACTGGTTGTGCATCCGTTCCTGGAACTATTATTACTCAACTGTAATAGGGGTAGTAACTAGAACCCTGTTGTGTTTCCTTCTGTGGCAGCTACTCTCCAGCTGTTGCCGAGTACTGTTTAACAGTCTATGTGCTTTGGTTTGCCTTGGCTTTCAATAAAAAGCTGGGAGGGGGGAAACCCTTTCATTTTAAAAAAATGCTTCAGTTGAACTTTTGGTGTTGCTACTTTTCAGGCGGAAGATAAAATAACTTTTTTTTTAGTTCTGTGCCAAGAGCCGTGGAATCTTATCACTCAGATTCCTGCAAGTACAATAGGTTGAAAAGATCACACTTATAAACACAGCTACAATCGTTGAGTTAAAGATAACCGTTTTTAGTCCCCGGGAAATAGTCAATTCCAGAGAATTTCCACATTTGAAGTACACCGGCAGTATATTCACTATACCATTGATTCTACAAGCTTGCCGTGTCTGTACTGCAAAGAGAGTCGGCACATGGCAAGACGTGCCGTGCGGTGAGGCTGCCGCCAGACCTAGCCGTGCGTGTACGCATTTTCGTACGTACGTATATCTCTCCTGATGTGCTGTGTAGCGCAACCTGTCGCCAGCAGCGTAACAACTAATGTTGTAGTATTCACTAGCATTGTTGTACTACTTTGTAAGGCCCTTGAAAATAATTAATAAAATGGCCGTATGCATCTCCCAAATGCAGAGGCAGGGGGTCATCCTTCTTTTCTTAAAAAAAATTCAGTTCTCAGTGACAACGAGCGTAACCCGCTGTCTAGCTAGCTATGCATCGAGCTGGCAAGAACAGCTACTGTACATTTTTAATAAGCTCGTCCAATTCATACCAGCAAGGCAGCAACAACTGTAACCTAATACTAGCCTACTATAGTGAATTAGTGATCAAACAAAGGCAGCTAAAATAAGCGCCCGTCTGATTTGACGAAGCCCCAGCTAGACCGGGGTAGCAAATCGTCCAAGTCTTTCCCCGGTTGGAGGGTTACACAATTGACCCAACGCGTACCACGTGTTTCTGGCATCTGGACAACGCAGCGCCCGTTTTCCGGTAACTTGCGCGGACAAACCCGTCACGGTCGGCCGCCCTTCCCTGTTTCGTTCGGCTCGGAGCGCACAAACTTCGGTTTCTCGGCAGCTGAAAACGAAACGAAAACGCCCCAAGCCACAAATACTGCTACGGAAGAACTAAAGAAAAGCTTTTAGGTACGTGACGCGTGGTGCGTTGCAAACTCGATCCCGGGAGGACACTGCCTGTGGTGGTACCAACGCTGCATTATTGTGGCAAGATGTGTGGTAGATTTCGCGGCCAGTGCGATATCCGAAAAACTTTGCGTAAAGCGAGACAGGGAAAGATACGGAACGGAGCCGCAGAAATCTTTCGCCGGATGCGATTTTCGGGTGTACGCGACGACGTGAGATGCTCGCGTCCCGTCTCGGCCACGAATTCTATCGACGAATGCGGATGCATTGGACGAATCTGTGCGTCGCAGTAGGGCTGTTGTAGCCTCCGTTTGCCCGTACCACCGGCATATATCTGCAACGCAATTAGTATATTCTTTTTGAACGTCATGTTCGGATAGATGTACTCTGAGATATAGTTGTTGGCTACCTTTATTGTGTAGATATCGTTGTTTATTGCTGAAATTCGGCGTGCCACCCAAGATTTAAGCTGTAAAGTGGTATTTTCAGAAAGTCTGCATTTAAATGTTTTTTCTGGCTTGTTTGGTATGTTGTTGTGGTTGGTCTATCTACAAGAAAACATGGCCCGTTTTAGTAGCTGCTAGTACCACCATTATTTACGCTTTGGGAAAGGTACAAGCATTATTTATAAAACAGAGTTATTTTGAACATGGTTGTATGTTTCTCTTTTTAAACACAGCCTTTTTAGCAGCATCATTAGATCTAGGAGTAACCATGTTTCTTCTTTATACAACCATTTATTTTCTCCAAACAACCTAGTTCGTGAAATTGCTTGTGGTCGTCGTTGCTACCAGATCGCCTTGCCGCTCCACCCCTGACCAAACCACCACTGTCGTCGGTACTGTCACGGTCCCTGACCACCACTCTAACCCTAGGGCGGCGGTGGCTCACCCTAAACTATAACCATTGGTGCATCGGACCTTCCATCTCGTATCCGCCATCATTGTCATTCCGCATTGTCATCACCTCCGTCTCGGCCCATTCTAGCATCCGACTTTGGTGGCACCCCACGTCCTCGTTTTCTCCACCTTATACTTGAGAGAGAATCTCAAAGGGGTCACACCGTTTAAAAACTCGGCTGTGATCTACAAAAATCCCATTTCTCTTGCCGATGCACAAGCTTGACCCTAAACCCTAACCATCAATGCATAAACCTTCCTTCTCCTATTCATCGACGGCGCGATTCTATGGTGTCACCACCTCCGTCTCGGATCCTCAGTACGTTCCAGCCTCCCACGTCCTTGCCGACCCGTGGTGTCACCATTCCCACCCTACTCATGGAACAATCTCAAAGAAATCGCAGAGTTAAAAACTCGACAGCGAACTGCAAAAATCTAAATTCTTCGTCGTCGACAACAACATGCAATACTACCGCCTCACAAGTGAGAAAGAATATGCATCAAACCCAAACACAATCAGCTCACTCTCCCCTCCCAGCCAGCCCTCTTCAAAGATCACACTTGACTGCTGTACCTCCCATCTCCACCGCTAAAACCCGACCGTCCAAAACTACTACAGCCTCCTTTGGTTTGGAGGAATTTCATAGGAATTTTAGAGGATAGGATTCTTATAGGATTTTTTTCCTTTAGAGCCCTTTGGTTCATAGGTATAGATTCCTATTCCTACATAGGATTGGTTACTATCCTCCACATTTCATAGAAAAATAAAAATAAGCCTAGACTCAATGAAAAAAATTCTTTGGTGTCAATCAAATGACATCTCATTTTCTATTACTGATGGGGTTATGTACCTAGGGTAGGGTCACGGACCTGATCCAAGTAACTTACCCCAGGACATCCTTAGAAGAGGTCACCTTCCAGTCGACCAACGAGGATACACTCGACTGGCCTGAAGGACTCGACCACAAAGACTCACTCGACCACCAGGAGGTCAAGAGGCACTCTGCACTGCAACGGCCTGTAATCAAGTAGTCTTTATGATAGTAAAGGCACTTTATGTGGGGCGTTACCAGTAACGCCCCAGACTTAACTCATCTTAAACCCTCTCCTACGTGGGCTGGCTGGGGTCCTGGCGCACTCTATATAAGCCACCCCCCCTCCACAGGCAGAGGGGTTCGGCACCTTGTAATTCATACATTCATAATCCACTCGACCGCCTCCGGGCTCCGAGACGTAGGGCTGTTACTTCTTCCGAGAAGGGCCTGCACTCGTACATCCTTTGTGCTTACAACCTCTCCATAGCTAGGACCTTGCCTCTCCATACCTACCCCCCACTCTACTGTCAGGCTTAGAACCACGACAGTTGGCGCCCACCGTGGGGCGGGTGTTTTAGCGATTTTGTGGAGAAGTTGCGATTCTTCCGAGTACTTTCATCATGGTGTCTGCTGGAGTTTTGGTCGAGGGTCAAGAGATCCGTCTCGGCACTCTCACCTTCATCGCCGACGACTCCGCATGGCTCCAGGAGGCTCCACTCGACGTAGATGCGCTCCCCGTCCGCGGTGCGACGCATTTTCGCGCATGTGTCCGCGGCGTTCTGCTGCCGCAACCGTCGACCCAGTATCGGTCAGCTCCTCCATCGTCCACCCTCCCGGTCTCCCGCCAGCGCAAGCGCTCAGGCCGGTCGAGGCTTCAGCGATGGGTGAGTCACGCGGTGGCTCGCCAATCGGCCACTACCCAAGTTGCGGCAATCGAGCCCAACGAATCTCTCTACGGCTTGTTCGATCAGTCGACTGGCTCCGTAGAGACTGCATCCGAGTGCGGAAGCAGTGATCCAGCGGCGGAAATCTTGATGGTCGACGGGCCCCACAGCCCTCCTGGCTTCGCCCGTGGTGGTGGAGCAGGTGACGGCGGCGATCCTGCACGAGGCTACGAAGAGTATCAGCCCGAGCCACTCGACTCTCTGCAAAGAGAAGAGCTTCGCCGCAGGAACGAAGATCCCCTGCGTATTCCCATCGCAGGAGAAACCCCCGAGGCTCGTGCCTTAGAGGAGGCGCGTCTCGCCAATTTGGCCGAGCGCACTCGACTGGAGAACCTTCAGCGAGCACTCGACGAGCGCGCGCGGCAACGAGTTCCCGGCACCAGTCGACGTCAACTCTTCCCGCCGACTCAGGTATATCGAACCCCAATTCAGAATTTAGCAGCTGCGACCCGTATAGCAGAGTCCATTCAGCCTTCGCAGTCGGAAGCTGGCAGAGGTTTGCTGCAGATCAGGGATCTGCTCCGAGCAGCAGGAGATCAGAATTCAGCCGTGTCTCAGTCGCGCAACAGAATTCACAGTCGATCCGTCACTGTGAATACGGTTCAGTCGGCTCACAGCCCCAGATCGCCTCCGCGGCGCGAAGGGCGTGAGAATCGGCGGGATCAATATGGCGACAGACTCGACCGAGATGATAGGCGTCGAGTGCCCTATTCCCCTCCGAGGGGTGGGTCTTACGCTCCTCGGCAGCCAGATGATAGGCGTCAGTACAGTACAGGGCGTAGGGTTCCAGTTGACCCCAGAGAGCCAGGCTTCGACGTGCGATCCATTATCGTGCAAGGGTTGGTCGACCGGAACAGAGCCCATCGAGGTGCACTCGACAGAGATGTACCCACGAGCAGTCGAGTACATGTTTCTGGTCCTGAATGTTTCAGCAGAGCTATCAGAGCCGCAGTTATCCCCCCCAATTTCAGGTTGGCAACAGGAGTCAGCAAGTTCACTGGTGAGTCTAAGCCTGAAACTTGGCTTGAAGACTACCGAGTGGCAGTTCAGATCGGTGGTGGGAACGACGAGGTGGCCATGAAGCATTTGCCCCTCATGTTGGAAGGTTCTGCCAGGGCATGGTTGACTCAATTACCTCCTAGCAGCATTCACACTTGGGAAGATCTGTCCCGAGTGTTCGTCAGAATGTTTGAAGGGACTTGCAAGCGACCAGCGGGATTGACAGAGTTGCAAGTCTGCGTGCAGAAAACTAATGAGACTCTCAGAGAGTATATTCAGAGGTGGATCACTTTGCACCACAATGTGGAAAATGTCTCTGATCATCAGGCAGTATGCGCCTTCAAAGACGGCGTGAAGAACAGAGAACTGAGTTTGAAATTTGGTCGAACCGGTGACATGACCTTGAGTCGGATGATGGAGATTGCTACCAAGTACGCCAACGGTGAAGAAGAAGACCGACTCCGAAGCGGCAAGCACAAGCCGAGTCAGTCGGAAAAAGGAAACACCAGTCGGAAACAGAAGCGGAAGGCTGAACCGGCAGCTCCTGGAGAGGCTCTGGCCGTGACTCAAGGAAAGTTTAAGGGAAAACCAAAAGGATCCTGGAACCCCAAGAAGGTAAAGGATAAAGAAGGGAACGACGTGATGGATATGCCGTGTCACATTCACACAAAGAAAGACGAAGAGGGAAATATCATTTACCCAAAGCACACCACTCGCCAATGTCGACTCCTGATCCAACAGTTTCAGGGAAAATAGTCTAAGGACAAGGACAAGGAGTCGGACAAGGCCGAAGACAAAGAGGACAGTGAGGGAGGATATCCGCATATCAACTCCACTCTGATGATCTTTGCAGATGTGGAAAGCAGAAGTCGACTGAAAGTGATTAACCGAGAAGTGAACATGGTTGCCCCAGCAAAGGCAAATTATCTGAAGTGGTCTCAAACACCCATCACATTCGACCAATCTGATCACCCGACTCATATTGCCACCCCTGGGAGGCAAGCTTTGGTGGTCGATCCAGTTGTCGAAGGCACTCGACTGACAAAGGTGCTGATGGATGGTGGAAGTGGGCTGAACTTATTGTATGCAGACACATTGAAAGGTATGGGCATTCCGATGTCCCGACTGAGCACTAGTAACATGAGCTTCCATGGAGTTATACCAGGGAAGAAGGCCGAGTCACTCGGCCAAATAGCTTTGGACGTAGTGTTTGGTGATTCGAAGCATTTTCGCAAAGAAAAGTTGACATTTGAGGTCGTGGATTTTCAAAGTGCATATCATGCCATTTTGGGGAGGCCAGCCTATGCACGGTTCATGGCTCGACCATGTTACGTGTACCTCAAATTGAAGATGCCCGGTCCCAAAGGTGTGATCACTGTCACCGGTGATAGGAAAAAGGCAGAGGAGTGCTTTTAGAAGGGCTCCAAGATTGCCGATTCCCAAGTGACAGCGGTCGAGTTCGAAGAATACAAGCAAAACGCAGATCCGAGTGACTTGCTGCGATCCAAGAAGCCCGCCACAGAGTCTGCATTCCGGTCGTCCGGTGAGACGAAGCCTGTTCACATTCACCCGACCGATCCCGAAGCAGCTCCGACCCGCATCTCCACAACACTCGACCCAAAATAGGAAGAAGCGCTCATCCAGTTCCTCCGTGAGAACTGGGACATTTTTGCATGGAAGCCCGCTGACATGCCAGGTGTTCCCAGGGGACTGGCTGAGCATCGCCTAAGAGTCGACTCGTCTGCAAAACCAGTCAAAGAGCATCTTCGGCGGTCCGCCGTCCAGAAGAGAAAGGCCATCGGTGAAGAAGTGGCTCGACTGTTGGCGGCAGGATTTATCCGAGAGATATACCACTCCGAGTGGCTCGCTAATGTCGTCATGGTTCCTAAGAAGGACAAGTCGCTCCGAATGTGCATTGATTTCAAGCACATCAACCGGGCCTGCCCGAAAGATCACTTTCCTCTCCCTCACATAGATCAAATTGTTGACTCGACCGCGGGATGCGAGAGGTTGTCTTTTTTAGACGCTTACTCCGGGTACCACCAGATCCGTCTGTACGGGCCCGATGAGGTAAAAACAGCTTTCATCACTCCATTCGGGTGCTTCTGCTATATCACCATGCCATTCGGCCTCAAGAATGCCGGAGCCACATTTATGCGAATGATTCAGAAGTGTCTACTCACCCAAATCAGTCGGAATGTGGAAGCTTATATGGATGATATTGTTGTCAAGTCACGAAAAGGTTCCGACCTGCTCGCTGACCTTGCCGAAACATTTGCCAACCTCAGAAGGTATGATATCAAGCTCAATCCATCAAAGTGCACATTTGGAGTTCCTGGTGGCAAGTTACTCGGTTTTCTCGTTTCCGAACGGGGAATCGACGCTAACCCAGAGAAGATTGGCACTATTCTCCGAATGAAACGCCCTGTGCGAGTGCACGATGTCCAGAAGCTTACTGGATGCTTGGCCGCATTGAGTCGATTCATCTCACGACTCGGTGAAAAGGCACTGCCTCTTTACCGACTGATGAAGAAGGCTGACAAGTTCGAGTGGACTCCAGAAGCTGATGCAGCGTTTGCCGAGCTAAAAGCTCTGCTCTCCACCCAGCCGGTGCTTGCTGCTCCAATCAGCAAAGAGCCTCTGTTGCTCTACATCGCAGCCACAGGACAAGTCGTCAGTACTGTGCTAACGGTCGAGCGGGAAGAAGAAGGAAAAGCTCTCAAAGTTCAGCGCCCAGTGTATTATTTGTCTGAAGTCTTGACTCCATCCAAGCAGAGATATCCTCATTATCAGAAGCTTGTGTATGGAATATACATGACCACAAAGAAGGTTGCTCATTATTTCTCTGACCATTCCATCACAGTCGTCAGCGACGCTCCACTATCAGAGATTTTGCACAACAGAGACGCAACTGGTCGAGTGGCCAAATGGGCGATTGAACTTCTTCCCCTTGATATCAAGTTTGAGGCAAAGAAAGCCATTAAGTCCCAGGTGATAGCAGATTTCCTCGCCGAGTGGATTGAACAACAGCAGTCGACTGAAGTTCACTCAGAGCATTGGACCATGTTTTTCGATGGCTCTAAGATGTTGAATGGTTCCGGTGCTGGGGTCGTCCTGGTTTCCCCCAGAGGAGATAAGCTTAGATATGTGCTCCAGATTCACTTTGACTCCTCCAACAATGAGGCAGAATATGAGGCCCTCCTATATGGGTTGCGCATGGCCATTTCACTCGGCGTCCGTCGCCTAATGGTCTATGGCGACTCGGATCTAGTGGTCAATCAGGTGATGAAAGAGTGGGACGTGAGAAGCCCAGCCATGACTGGATACTGCAGTGCAGTGAGGAAGCTGGAGAAGAAGTTCGAGGGGTTGGAGCTCCATCATATACCCCGACTGAAAAATCAAGCAGCTGATGATCTAGCAAAGATAGGTTCCAAGAGAGAAGCCATTCCGAGTGGTGTGTTCTTGGAGCATATACACACTCCGTCAGTCAAAGAAGATCCTTTCACCGAAGAAACTCCGCAGCCCAAGAGCGCCACAGATCCGACTGAAGTTGAAGTCCCAGCAGTGGTCGACTTGATCATGGAGGTTTTGGTGGTCATTCCCGACTGGACGATTCCGTATGTCGCATATATCTTGAGGAAAGAGCTTCCGGAGGATGAGGAAGAGGCTCGACAGATCGTCCGTCGATCTAAAGCCTTTACCGTAATCAAAGGACAATTATACAGAGAAAGCGCGACTGGAGTTGGTCAGAAGTGCATAACACCAGAAGAAGGTCGACTCATCCTCAATGATATTCACTCGGGGACCTGTGGTCATCATGCGTCCTCTCGGACCATCGTGGCCAAAGCATACCGAGCCGGATTTTACTGGCCCAAGGCGAATGAGATGGCAAAGGAGATAGTGGATAAGTGCGAGGGATGTCAGTTCTACTCGAATATGTCACACAAGCCTGCGTCAGCTTTGAAGACCATCCCACTCGTCTGGCCTTTTGCAGTTTGGGGGCTGGACATGATCGGTCCTTTGAGAACAGGACGAAGTGGCTTCACGCATGTACTGGTGGCAGTCGACAAGTTCACGAAGTGGATCGAGGCTAAACCAATCAAGAGCCTTGACACCGGTACTGCTGTTAGCTTCATCAGGGAACTAATACTCAGATATAACCAATCAAGAGCCTTGACACCGGTACTGCTGTTAGCTTCATCAGGGAACTAATACTCAGATATGGAGTCCCGCACAGCATCATAACGGATAATGGGTCGATCTTTGACTCAGAGGAATTCAGAGCTTTCTGCAACTCCCAGGGCACACGAGTCGACTACGCATCAGTCGCCCATCCGCAGTCGAATGGACAAGCAGAGCGAGCTAATGGACTGATTCTCAAGGGACTGAAGCCTCGACTGATGCGTGATCTCAAACACGCGGCTGGAGCTTGGGTCGACGAACTTCCATCTGTACTCTGGGGACTGCGGACCACGCCTAATCGGTCGACCGGAAGAACTCCATTCTTCTTGGTCTATGGAGCTGAGGCAGTCTTGCCGAGTGATCTTCTCCACAATGCTCCTCGAGTTGAAATCTACAGCGAAGCAGAAGCTGAACAAGCGCGGCAGGACGCAGTCGACCTTTTAGAGGAAGAAAGGGAGATGGCTCTGATCCGGTCGACCATCTACCAACAAGATCTGCGGCGTTTCCACGCCCGAAATGTGAGAAGTCGAGCCTTCCAGGAAGGGGATTTGGTTCTCCGAGTGGATCAGCACAAACCACACAAGCTTGCTCCTTCTTGGGAAGGCCCCTTCATCGTCACCAAGGTTCTCCACAACGGGGCGTATCGTCTTTACAACGTCGAGCATAATATCGACGAGCCCCGAGCTTGGAACGCGGAGCTACTCCGCCCGTTTTACACTTAAGCTTTATCACTCGGATGAGTTGCAATAAAGTACTTCTGTAGTTCATGGACCCCAAAATAATAAGTGTCATAGTTCCTCCATAATATCTGTCACTTTTTATTTTTTGTCCAATGAAATTCCCCTCAGTGGGTGACTTAGCTGCGAATCCGTTTCGCCTAAGTTTGTAAAAATCCTACCGAGTGAAGAGCAACCCTCTCACTCGGGGGCTTAGCTGCGAATCCGTTTCGCCTAAGGTATCAAATTCCTACCGAGTGGTGAACC
>NC_057797.1:64233389-64243207 GCF_018294505.1 Triticum aestivum
CAATCAAAAAATGTAACATATGCAATGTGTGTGAAATAGAGTCCTGGATATATCATATATATAGAGGGGGCTATCCACGAGAAGAGAGTGGAGGTATCATCGGCTTGAGGTGTCCATAGAATCGAAGAGAGGGATGATGATGTGTGTGTGTGTGTGCGCGCGCGATCGATAAAGAGTGCCATCGAATTTGTGTGTGCCCACGTCAAAGATATAGAGTGGATGGCCTACTGGAACGTGAGACGTGACATGTGCAGTTTGTCTCTGTGGCATGGATACCTACCTACAACGCTCGACTATCGGTGTGTGGTGGGGAGAGGAGGGAGGCCTAATTAACTATAGAGGTACAATGGCTGGTATATGTGTGGAGGAGGAGAGAGGCCTACCTCATGTATTAAGGGAGATCGATCTACCTCATGTATTAAGGGAGATCAATCGGCATCCATGCATATGTGTAGGAGAGGAATAAGGTTGGGAGAGAGACAGAGCTAGAGTGTTGGAGGGGTGGTAGTGGAGTTGCTTCTAACAAATGGTGGGATAGGCTTGCTAGACAACCGGAGGGCACATCTGCAATATCAATAAGAGAGGGGATGGCTGCCTGTCTATGCACGTGCGTGTGAGAGACCAGTCAAGAGGCATGCATGAATGATGAGGGGGGGGCGATATGGCTATGGTAAGCAAATGTAACTACATAGGAAGATCAATCGTCCTTTGTTAGAGAAAGGAGAGACATAACTTGTGAGGTACGTCGATCGATGGGGGGGGGAATAGTTAAAGTTGACCTAGGTATATGTTGGGAGATCGATCGGTATACATGCATGTGTGTGTTAGAAGCAAATAAGGCATGAGAAGAAGGATAGAGAGAGAGAGGGATGCATCTAGGAGGTGGTGCGAGAGTCATACTATATCGAGGGGGAAGGAGTGTGCGAGTACGAGATCGATGAAAAGAGTGGTGGGAGTGAGGCATGGATGGTGATAAGAGAAGAGGGGAAGCTTGTGTTGTGCTAGGCACACCTGGCTAGAGAGGCATATCGATCGATGTGTGCCATAAAGAAGGAGCTGGGCCTACACACACCATGGGTGACCTAAAGTGAAAAGACGAATTTGCGCGATGGAGCTAGAGAATGTTGAGGGAGGGTGAGAGGGATGCGGGCGTGTGCATGCACAAGAGAAAGTTAGCGCTAGCTACAAAGATAAGAGGATTGTGTGGGTGTAAAATACGAATAGAGATCATACTTCATTATAAAAAGAAAATTCGGATATTTGAAGAATTTATCATAGTGTTTTAAACCGATGCATGTGTGAATATATATAATGGTGATACACATGGTGTGGTTATGAACATGTTATACTACATATAATATATTTTATCTCTACTCTTATAAAAAAACGGAGTTGTTGATTATGGTGTGCCTGCCATCCTGCAATATAGGCCATCCGATTTATATCTGACAGATAGGAAGGAAACTATGGCAATTTTGAAAAAAAGATACCCACACCCCTCTCCATGTTGGCAAATTAGGCCTCCCCTTGATCATGTTGATGTTCTATGGAACGCATGGGCACCTTGCTAGTACTACGTATAATATATAGAACATTGATCATAATTTGGGCTAATGTGTGGCTTTTGCAGCTCAGGTCTAAATACTTGTCATAATGTAGGGGGCGGGGCACTATACTATGTGTGATAAACACGGTGTACGTATGGAACATGGTTTAGATTATGAATATATAGTTAGTACATCAAATGTACTATTATTTGGAATCAACATCAAGTGTATTCAAAAAATAGAATTCAAGTTCATGTAGTACACATATCTATCTCTATAGTAATCGTGTGGTGTGTTATTAAGGTAATACACAAATGATGGTTGAAATTGGCAACAATCATGATTGTAGATTCTTATTAAAATAGAGAAACGAATTCAAATTCAGTCGAATTGCAGTGGTAGTATAGACATTTGGAATGCACTAAAATGTCGGTATGAGTAGGTTACATGCATCATACAACAAGCAAAAAAATTTAATTGGACATAACATGGATTCATACTCCCTCCTTCCATCTATATAGGGTGTAATGCGTTTTTTAAGACCGCCTTTGACTATTGACAAGATTAATAGTACATGACATGCACAATGTGAAAATTATATCATTGAAAGAACCTTTCATAGACGAATTTAACGGTGTGCTTTGTGTAAGTTGCATGTCATATATTGTTGCTCTAATATTTGGTCAAAGTTAGCATCAAAAATCGCATTAGGACCTATATAGATGAAGGAGGGAGTATCTTTGAATAGCATTTTATATAGTAAAACAGGGCAAGACTCTCTCTTTGTGTGGTGTGAATAGTTTTATTTTTTTCATTTTCTTTTTGGTTGAGGGAAGTGCGAATTGATTTGCTACGTACAAGTACAATATTACACGTTAGGCTTGTCCCTAAAATTGAACCCGCGCCTTTTATATCCCGAAAATTCAGATATCGTGCTCCCAAAACTGGCGCCTTCACAACCCGCGCCTTGCTATCCCGAAATTACAACGCGCGTGAGAACTCCCTCCAGCTACCAAATCCCGACATGTGAAATCCCCCTTCTAACCCTGAGCCGAAAGGGCCGCTAGTTCAAATCGGTGGGGGTACTTTTGTAACACACCCTACATTTGGGACAAGCGCGTCCCTAAGTTATGGTTCACCCCCTCCCATCGCCTCCTTTTTGCCATTCGAAATCCCAGGCCGCCATAACCACTCCGCTCTAGCCACGAAACCCCACCCTCCCCCGTCCACCACCTCACCGCTGCCCAACTGGAGCCTCTTCCCCGACGATGTCGTCCACCGCAACAGCTCGACGTCCCTCGTCCACCTCCCCGGATGAGGATGTGTCGTCTGTCTCGTCGTTCCATCGGTTCAGCAGCCCCGTCCTCCACCTCCAAGGAGCTGCTCTGACGATCGCCTCATCTATCGCGGCTGCTCCATCCCCACAGCGCCGCCTTAACCTGCTCCACCGGAACCGCAGCATCCTCACCGACTCCTCGGATGAAGCCGAGGACTACTCGGCGCCACCAAAGAGGTTGTACACTCATCGCATCGCACCTTCTCCTTAACTCGACCTCCCGACGCCGACGGTGCTCCATCTCGCACCCCCATGGAGCGGCTACCTTGAAGCCGGTACCGCGGGCGACATCTTCACGGCGGCTCTCCCCAGTGCGAGGCCACTTCAGCGGCGGCGTCCATACCAGCCGGATCTGTTGCTACTGCTGCTTCAGCTCTCACTCGCTCGCGTTGCTGCTGCTACTCCGGCTCTCGCTCGGTCGCTCGCTCGCCCAACTGCTGCTGCTCCGGCTCTCGCTCGCTCACCCGCGCTGCTGCTGCTGCTCTCCCTCTCGCTCGTGCCGCTGCTCTGCTCCGATTTAGCTACACTTGAGTCGACTGAATCGACTTTTAGGTCAGTCGATTTTGAGAGGGTGGGGGGGCTCGCCGGAGTTAAGGAAGAACCACCCGCAGCGGGGACGGGGGCTCACCGGAGAGGTACCGCACTATCTATCTTAGGGTTCAGGGTGGGGTGGGGCCTAGAGGGCTGGCCGGGGCGGTGGTGGACTGGCAGGGGGGAGTTGTTTTGGGGCGGCGAGGCAGCGCTGGGGCCCGTGGTTCGGCCGGTGGTGGCTGGAGGCTCAGGGGGGTGCAGGTTGAAGATGAACTGCAGGCCCTCCCTAAACTACATGTCAAGTGCCTCTCTGCTACCATTGCGTTCAGTTTCGACAGTAACATTCAGATTCCACAGTAAATTTCACTTTCGACAGTTAAGTTCAGGGTCAATAGTTTTTACCTCATCTGTTGTAGTTAGATGGTTTTTGGTGATGTAAATTTTACATCTATTTTACCTCATCTATTGGAGATGCTATTAGAATCCCACTTGAGATTGCGATGTCTGTATTGTGCTGCTTCAGCCTTGACGTCTTGTTCACCTCTTAGACTCCAAGTCAGGTCCAAATTAATGTTCAAACTCGAGTTCTAAATTAGTTGTGGGGCACATATCGAGGAAGCAATGAATAGTATCTCTGTCTAATATCTGGTTCACCTAGGGTATGCCTATGTTGTTCATCTTCAGTGGGAAACAAATAGTAAAGCAATCATCATCTATCTTTTTATTAAATTAAAGCAATCATCAGCCTGCTATCATTATTTTTGGATCCATCCACTAGTTGTTACCATCACTCTAAATTTCTGCATGCTCTCGTTACATAATCTCACCATATATTTTTGTATGCATGCTAGATATTGTACACAGTCATGCTGAACATGTAGAGAAAAAGAGAAGAGTTTTGTGTGACAATACAATGTCATGTAGACATCGCTCCATGGTGGGTTCAATGGCAAACCCTCCTCATCCCTCTCCAGATTGCAATCCAGAGAATGATATCTGTTCTGAGGCGCATTCAGACGCCGCTAACCACTCCTATTTAACCCCCAAGGTGTTTGCTCTACCTTGGCATGATGATGTTAGTCATATCATGCATATGTTGCCTTCAGTGCCTAATTTTGACATCATATATGTCATCTGCTTAGTTTAGACATGTTCTATAATGCCACCTATTTAGTTTCTATATCATATATATGAATTATGCAGTCTCATCTCTTTTAGCCAGCCATAATATATGTGAAATGTGCAATGCCATCCTGTTTAACCAGGCATCATATATTTTAATTATATCTTGCCCATCCTTTTCTTCATTACATTTCCATTTGTCGACAATGTTTGTACATTAAACTACTCTTCCTGTGAATCAGCCATTTGGGTGTGAGATTGAAAAATCTGGAGTGAAAAGAAGGCCTTCAGAGCAGACAGTGCTACCTGTCGAAGCAGATCTCTTGTTGGGTCACGATAGCTCCTCAGAGATGGATTCAGAGACAGATGACCAGTCCTATTCCCCCACTGAGGTGTATGCTCTAACTTGGCACCGTTATACTGCTCATATCATGCATATGGTTTCTTGCATTGCATAGTTTAGACATCATATACACAATATTCAACACCATGTTCTTAGTTCAGACATCATATCGAATGCCCTCTGTTTAGCATATAAATCACATATGTGAATTAAATGATGCAATCCTGATTACTTTGATAACATGTAGGTGAATTATGTCATGCGATCCTGTTTAGTTATTCATCATATCTTTGAATTATGTTATGCTATGCTATCCAGTTTAGATAGACATCATATATGTGAAATTATGTCAAGATATCCATTTTAGTTAAACAATATACATGTCAACTATTTCATGCCCTCTTTTTTCCACACTATCTATTGCATCTGTCTCTCATACAATGTCTGTACATTCAACTATGTTTCCTGTTTATCAGCCATTTGAATTGGAGCGGGTGATGCTAGTATCTAGCGGACTAAAAACACGGTCTTCAAGTAAAACAGTGCTACCTCTTGGTGGAGATAGCACCTCGGTTGTACATGCATGAGAACCAGCCCTACCACACATAACCCAAACTCTCGCAGATTGTACCCCTACTGACAGAGAACCAGCTTCACCCAATCTAACCCCAACCCCAGTAGATAGTTACCCAGTTCCTGTTGACACAACACCATCTCCACCACAGAGCTCCCAAACAAGAGTAGTTAGTAAGACAGCTCCAGTGCCCAAAGGTCCAGTACTACCACGGCGAACCCCAACTCCACCAGTTAGTATGCCTATTCCTATGGATGAAGCACAACCAGCTAGTCGTAGTTTAGCATCTATTGCATTTGATGGTCTTAAATCGTATGTGCGTATCTTCCCATCTTGGAAATATTATACTGAAGATGAAGGAAAATGCCAGTTGCAGGTGTTTGTCCAGGAGTTATGTGTAAGTAATGTTATTCATGGCAATTACTTTGCTTTGTCCCATACATCCTACCTCCATGATGGTTATAATACAACAAATTTTCCCATTTTTCTCTATAGAGAAGGACCGATTTGGAAACTCAGGATGAGGTAACCTGTGCTAATACCTCTGCTATCTTCAAGAATTCTTGGTGGCAGTATCGGAATTACCTGAAGAAAATGTACTTCACCGGCAAAGAAACTCATCAAATTCCCTTACGTTCTCATGAGACACATTTACTGGACGATGACCTTGTTCTGTACTGGTCCCGAACCAAGAATGTGGTAAGGTTTATGAGATCATTTTCTATTTTAAGTACTATATTCTTGCATCTTACCGTACTATGTTCATGTAGAACAAGTGCCTAAACCTGAAGAACACCTGTTCTAATTTAAGATTCCATTGCTATCATAGTTCAAAAATGCTCTAGGCGTTAATTGTGCGTTTTGCCACCGCCTTGCGCTTTACTGACCAAAGCACATGCTTATGTGAAGTTATGCACAGATTAAGCGTAGTTATGCGCAATGCGTTTTGCCAACGCCTAGAGTCTAGGCGCGCTTAAGCGCTTGCTTAGGCGTGCCTTTTTTTAACTATGATTGCTATCGTGCATACTGCTTTTCTCTTGTATCACTGTATTTATTCATACAAACTTATTTTTAAATTGAAGGATCCAATTGAAACTCCAATGGCACAACAGGTATGTTCACGCATGTTTCTTTAACAGGTTTGCTCTTATCAATAGCTCTGTTGATTTCAATTTCAATTGTGTATATAGTTGACTTCTCATATCATGCACATTCCTAGCATCACAACAGAGCCAATAGTGTTGTTGTACATGTAGACCCGTGGTACCCATTTGAAATCTTGTTGTGCCGTGTAGTTTCCCATGCTTTGTATTCTTTCACTGCTGCTTTGTCTTGAATTGATATGATTTGAACCGTGTCTCTATTTTGATTTGGGAAGAGAATGCAGTGACCATAGGACATAGATATATGTTTGTTTGATGTTTTTATCATGTACTAGTACTTGGCAATAGAAGGCTTGGTAGTTTAATCATGTCCACCTTACTAATGATCTGGTTCACTGAAATGAGTTTCATATACTAGTACGTGCTAAACTTGTTATGTGTCTGCTTGTTTCTTCTTTTAGAATGCTAACATAATATTGGGGAAGAGTGCCTTATTAAGCAATGGTAAAGGAAGTAATGCAGATAAGGTTCAGGATAGTGACACATCCCTGTTGGTCTCCAACAAAGCTGATAAAACAGCTAAGGAAGACTATCTCGAAGACAGTGAGACAACCCCAAAGTCCTGTCTTTGTTTAGTGTTCGAGTTACTAGCCACTACCGCTTGCACAAGCTATTCAAACTCACTGTCTGAATCAGTTCGGTTTCTTGAGTATCAACTACAAGCTGAAAGACATCGATCAGCTGTGCTGCAATAAGAAGCGGAAGGACTGCGGAAGTCCCTGGAGCATTCAGATGCATACTTTCTGGTGCAACAGCAAGTGTTGGAGGATTTTAGCGCCAAACATGATAAAGCTAATAAGCTTACTAATCTTATTGCCAGCATGGTGGATACCCATGATAACGTTTCTTGAGCTCTTCTGAAGTTGTTTCAGTTATGCTCTTGTTTTGCTGTCACGTTTATTTGCACTGGTGGCCAATTTTGACGGCCAGTGTATGTAATATGCTACTCTGTTCCCTATATTTGCACTGGTGGCGAACTTTGATGCCCAGTGGACGTAATATGTGTAATAGCGGTAATAGCTTGCTTATTTATTTCCTTATTGTCTTGTTTAGTTGTTTGCTTGTAGTCACTGCAGTTCTTTTTCTGTGTTTTTCTAGTGGCCACAATAACCTATTTTTGGAAACTAGGCCAAAATAATCATGGCAACACATGGACTGTTATAACCATGGGCCTCCTGCAGGCCGTATGATCCATGGGCCTTCTACGGGCCGTAGGATCCATGGGCCTTCTACGGGCCGTATGATCCATGGGCCTTCTACAGGTCGTATGATCCATGGGCCTTCTACTGGGCATATCATCATTTCGCCAATCATGGGTCGTACTATTCGTGGACCATAACGGGCCGTTAATAGGCCGTATTTGATAACTCTATGAAAACAGCCCAACGGGTTTTTGACATGAAAACGGCCCAATGTATTAATGGGCCACAAACGGGCCGACTATAACCACGGCTGAATTTGGCCCACAAGCAGAAAATGACAGTAACGGGCCGTAAGTAACCTAATGCTGGAAATGAGCCCAAGAATAAATGGGCCCTGAGAAGGCCGAAAGATAACCTGGGCTGGAAACGGCCCAATGGAATAATGGGCCATTAATGGGTATGAAGTGATACACTGTTCATTACGGGCCAGTTTCACCATGGGTCGTTAATGGGCCAAGAGTTACAAAGGGCCTCATATGGGCCGAAAGACGTCATGGGCCATACATGGGTCAAAAGTTAAAACAAGGTGGAATCATATTGGACGGCCCAGATGACGGTACTGGGCCTAATTCTGAGAGGTCGTAACGGGCCCTGGGTTAGCGGGCTGTAAATGGGCTATATGCGAACAGACCGTTAACAGGCTTTCCGTGGGCCGGCCCGCCACCTTTTGATCAAGTCAAACAGGCCGGTATTTTCATAGGAATGGGCCTCTCTTGGGCCGTGCCATGTGTTGACGTATCATAGGCGCCTCGGGTCCAATGAGTGGATGACATCTGTCCCAACGGTGAGCCGACACGTGTTTCCTCCAGCCAATGATGATTTTACACGTGGAAAATCCCCATTGGTCAGGGCTGTTAACGTGTTATCGGATCCAAAACCGGACCCGATAGCTTAACGGCGTTCCGTTACGGTGGATGCCATGTGTCGGTCACCCTTGATGAAAGCACTTCTGTGACACGCGATTTATAGTCATGGAAGTGGGCACTTCCGTGATGATAATTTTGGTAATGTCATGGAACACTTCTACGATAGCACATGTACGTCTATCTTGATTCTGTCATAAAATCGCCATGGATGTACATGCATGACAAAAACGTGACCTACTGTGACAAACATGTATCATCACGGAAGTGTATTTTTTTGTAGTGTAAGTTTCCTGACCATAGACATGTGTTGTCATTTGATGAACGGGATAACATCATTAGAGAATGATGTGATGGACAAGACCCATCCGTTAGCTTAGCATATAGGATTGTTTAGTTTTATTGCTATTGCTTTCTTCATGACTTATACATGTTCCTCTGACTATGAGATTATGCAACTCCCGAATACCAGAGGGCATCTTGTGTGCTATCTGTTGGGGAACGCAGTATTCCAAAATATTTCCTACAATCATGCAAGATCTATCTAGGAGATGCATAGCAATGAGAGGGGAGAGTGTGTCTACGTACCCTCGTAGACCGAAAGAGGAAGCGTTTAATAACTTGGTTGATGTAGTCGAATGTCTTCGTGATCCAACCGATCCAAGGACCGAACATACGGCACCTCCGCGTTCAGCACACGTTCAGCTCGGTGATGTCCCACGAACTCTTGATCCAGTTGAGGCCGGGGGAGAGTTTCGTCAGCACGACAGCGTGGCGACGGTGATGATGAAGTTTACCGGCGCAGGGCTTCGCCTAAGCACTACGACGATATGACCGAGGTGTGTAACTATGGAGGGGGGCACCGCACACGGCTAAGAGAAACTTATCTGTCTTTGGGGTGCCCCCTCCCACATATATAAAGGGGGAGATGAGGAGGAGGCCGACCTAGAGGGGGCGCGCACCATGGGGAGTCCAACTAGGATTCCCAATCCTAGTTGGAGTCCCCTTCCATCCAAGAGAGGGAGAAGGAGGGAAGGAGGAAGAGGGGAGAAGGAAAGAGGGGGCGCCGCCCCCTCCCTAGTCGAATTCGGACTAGCCATTGGGGGTGGCCTCCCTTGTGGCCCTCCTCTCCTTTCC